>NW_027249199.1:0-20000 GCF_030848795.1 Temnothorax nylanderi | reverse complement strand
AACTCGTAACTCTTATACGAGCCGCGCTAAGAGAAGTGGAGTTTTCTTTCAATTAAGAAACGTTTTGTCTTTGTCACAGGCGCATCGTCTATGGAAATAACAATATTGTTGTTCCGCTTCAGAGTATCGGCGTATTGCTACTGCTCGAAGTTTTAAATCCGTTCTATATTTTTCAAGTATTTACCTTGTCCGTATGGTTCGCGGAGGGATATCTGTATTATACTATCGCTATAGTGTTAATGTCACTGTTTGGCATAACGAGCTCTATAGTGCAAACGCGTAAGGTTCGTATATAGAAAAAGGAATAAAACTTAATTGTCTCTCCCGTCCGGATAAAACCGATTTTATATATCGTGGAGTATTTTTAGAACCAAATAAATCTACGCGGTACCGTTGCATCGTCAGAAAGTGTACGTGTACTTCGCGACACTGGTATTTTCGAGAATATCTCCAGTGTGGAGTTGGTACCCGGTGATGTTATAGAATTACCGAAACATCAAGCGACTCTCGTATGCGACGCGGTTCTATTAACTGGGCAGTGTATATTAAACGAATCCATGTTAACGGGTAAATATGTATCTCTCAATACCTATATATACATATAAGCTTTACAACCTTCTTTTCCAATAAAGGCTCTCTCCCTCCCTCTCTCTCTCTCTCTCTCTCTCTCTCTCTCTCTCTCTCTCTCTCTCTCTCTCTTTCTTTCTATACACCATATCTTTCACATATAATCTGTTGAAATTTGCTCGCTTTACCAATTTTAGGTGAGTCTGTACCGGTGATAAAAACATCTTTACCATTACACCATACATTGTACGACGCCAAAGAGTATACGTATCACACGTTGTATAGCGGTACTACTATAATACAAACCAAGTATATACGAAGCGCACTTATATACTTTTACTCTCGTATATAATAGATACAATTACAATTACGGTATGGATAATTGATGGATAATATTTGCAGGTATCACGGTGATCAACCGGTTCTCGCGAGGGTCATCAGAACTGGTTTTCTGACCAACAGAGGTGCTCTGATTGCCGCTATACTATATCCACCTCCAGCAGATTTCAAATTTGATAAAGATTCATATAAATTTATTGGCATTTTGGCATTTATCGCAACTTGTGGCTTTATATATACCGTAATAACCAAGGTAATTTCTAAGACTTTCAAACACAGATGCTTGCGTATAATATAATCCAACATTCAACATTCTGCTGTAATAATATAATAATAAATAATAATAACAACAACAACAACAATAACAATAATACAATAAATAATTTAGGTCTCAAGAGGAATTTTAGCTAGCGATATAGCGATAAAAGCATTAGATATCATTACAATAGTTATACCGCCGGCATTACCAGCCGCGATGACCGTAGGAAAGCTGTACGCTCAAATGAGATTGAAACGTGCACAAATCTACTGTATTAATAACAGGGTCATCAATGTTTCCGGCAGCATAAATTGCGTCTGTTTCGATAAGGTGAGAGAGAGAGAGAGAGAGAGAGAGAGAGAGAGAGAGAGAGAGAGAGAGAGAGAGAGAGAGAGAGAGAGAGAGAGAGAGAGAGAGAGAGAGAGAGAGAGAGAGAGAGAGAGAGAGAGAGAGAGGAGAGAGAGAGAGAGAGAGAGAGAGAGAGAGAGAGAGAGAGAGAGAGAGAGAGAGAGAGAGAGAGAGAGAGAGAGAGAGAGAGAGAGAGAGAGAGAGAGAATTATTAAAAAGGAAATTATGTCGCAGCCACGTGCTCGCGGGACAGGCGAGCAATTCGATAACACGTTAACGATAACAAACGCTTTCTTTCGTCTTTATCATTTTGACATCATATCCACAGACGGGGACATTGACCGAGGATGGATTGGACATGTGGGGCGCTGTAGCATGTACGAACGGTGTCCTCGCCGAGGCTGAGACGGATATATCCAAACTTAAAGATCATCCTCTTTTCGAAGGGATGTTAGTTTGTCACAGTTTAACGCTTATCGATGGAGAACTTTGCGGTGATCCTTTGGACGCAAAGGTAAGATATATACCTCTTACAATTTCATTACTTTTACCACTGCGACCGCTTTGCCGTTCGACATCTCGCGTGTGACGACACGCTTTACAGACATCGATCATCGCGTTACATCACGTTACAGATGTTCGAAAGTACCAAGTGGTTATTGAAAGATTCGGATTGCACACACGTAAATAAACATGACTCGATAGCACCGATTGTCGTGAGGCCACCGGAGAACACGAACTTGACGAAAAATATGAACGAAATCACGGAGATTGGTATAATACAGCAGTATCAGTTTTCGAGTTCCTTACAACGAATGTCCGTGATCGTACATGCATCAGGATCGGATTATTTCAAAGCTTACACAAAAGGCTCTCCCGAGATGATAATCAATCTAAGCAAAGCGGAAACCGTACCGAAGGACATTTCGCTCACTTTGGAGCGATTCACGAGACAGGGATTTCGCGTGATAGCGATGGGCCGCAGAGCGACAGTTTTTAAAAGTAGCGCAGAGGTAATATCTTCTATATATTCGTGCAAATTTTTTTTTCTCTCCAAATGTGCAAATGCGCGACAGTCGCAGTGCAAGATTTAAATATATCTCAACGATGTGATATATCTCCCAAAGAGTACATACGCATATAATATGCGTATTTATATTCGTATAGATATCGAAATTGTCTCGAGAAACGGTTGAACGGGACTTGGAATTCTTGGGGCTGGTCATTCTGGAAAATCGATTGAAGCGACCGACGGCACCAGTGATTACGGAATTAAGGGAAGCCAATATACACGTGATGATGATTACAGGTTTGATCGAATAATGCAAACTGCACGCTTACGAATTTCTCTACCGCGATGCGCTGTGCACGCGCCCACAATGAATACCATATATATTATAATGGACTCGACCTTTGATTTTTAGGAGATAATATTCAGACTGCGATAAGCGTCGCGAGAGAATGCGGAATACTTTCGATCGAAGAACACATCGTAGACGTGAGCGTAGCCTCCAACGAGGAAAAGGATCGTCCAGAGATTATTTTCAACATTCAGTCTCGATCTCCAAGATTGGTAAACTTATAAATTCTCTCGCATTGAGAATTTTGGACAGAATAGCCGTTCGCGTGGCGAATCTCGTCCATGTACAAGTGATTAA
This sequence comes from Temnothorax nylanderi, assembly GCF_030848795.1. NCBI lineage: Eukaryota > Metazoa > Arthropoda > Insecta > Hymenoptera > Formicidae > Temnothorax > Temnothorax nylanderi. The sequence goes on along the minus strand of NW_027249199.1, from coordinate 16,829 downwards.
CGTTCAATTCCTGCAATTTTTTTCCAGAGCTCGCAAGCTCAAGATCACTCGGTGTCACCGACGATCAAAGATGTAGAAAGCGGTATAGCCAATTGTAATTACAGATTTGCTTTAACGGGCCAAACCTGGCAGGTGATGCGAGAATATTATCCCGATCTTGTAGATCGCGTTTGCGTACGTAGCGCGATATTCGCCCGAATGAGCAGCGATCAGAAGCAACAATTGGTTGTGGAGCTAATGCGACTGGGTTATTACGTAGGTACGTACACGCACGCGTATCTCTCCGCGGCAGTGCCGCGGTGAAAGAATATTTTCGTAATAAACGTTCCAAGCGAACGATATACGTAAGCGTGATAATGTGAAAACTGTATTTTGTGTATCGATGCTTATAGCCATGTGCGGAGACGGTGCTAATGATTGCGGAGCGTTAAGGGCCGCGCATGTCGGTATATCGCTCTCCAAAGAAGAATCTAGGTGAGAAACATTTGTACTCGCAATATATTAATTACTCCTCAATTTTAATCCAATTTCGAATCTTTTGTGCGGTTTGCATTAATTAAATTATATCTTTGCAGCGTGGCCAGTCCCTTCACCTCGAGAATACCCGATATAAGCTGCGTCCCAAAAGTAATACGGGAAGGACGCGCCGCTCTAGTTACGTCGTTTGGAATTTTTAAATTTATGGTCGCGTATTCTCTTACCGAATTTCTGTCCGCCATAATATTGTATTCCATAGACTCGAATTTGACGGATCTACAATTTCTGTTTATCGATATCTTTTTAATCATCAACTTTGCCTTCTTCTTCGGGAAGACTCGCGCGTGTAAGGACAAGTTATCCAAGACAACGCCGATGACGAGTCTGCTAAGCTTCACTCCGCTCTTATCTCTAACGATACACATGCTCGTAATGATTGTTTTTCAAGCGACAGCGTATCACGCCGTTCGACAATTTTCATGGTTCACCCCGTTCGTTCCCACCAGCGATACCCTGCGGTACACATGTTACGAAAACTATTCGGTCTACTGTGTCTCCATGTTTCAATACATCACGATGGCGATTATATTTTCACGCGGAAAACCTTACAGACGCGCGATTTATACGAACGGCGCATTCATGTCCTCCATACTTGTATCGACGGCCGTATGCACATACATTACGGTTTATCCCGCGAATTGGGTGGTGAGCGCGCTGCAATTGATCCTACCACCCGTCTACGATTGGAGGCTCGCTATCTTAGCGCTCGCTCTAGTCAACTTTATCATTTGTTTCGTAATAGAGAGTTTCGTAATAGAGCGCGTCATTGAAGATATCTTGAGGAGAAAATTATACAAGCCGGAAAAATCCAAGAAACGATATTTAAAGATGGAATACGAATTGAAGAATTGCGAAAATTGGCTGAAATTCAACAAACAACTGCCATTATTACCTAGCCCTAGGCTAGCGCGAAAGGGAGATGATTCGCGAAATGTCGCGCGTATTACACGTAACAGCCATTGTCGATATCCGATCGGTGATCAAACGATGAATGATTTTAGCAACTCGAGCAAGTTACCGAATAACGAACGGACCAATAGGGAAAATGGATTCGAAAATTTTGGCTTTGCGAACGACCAAGTATAGCGATAGTGAAAAAAAATGTATATAATAACATACACGATACGTTTATTCACCGAATTAGTATCCCTTTGAATAATAAGCCAGTCCTAAAAAGATAGCTGATATGAGTGCGGGAAAGTAATATTTGTAGTATGTGTGTGTATACGAGATTTGTGTAGATATAGGAGATAGAGAAGGGAGGAGAGCGGGGAAAGAGAGAAAGCAGCAGTATTCATGTAAATACAATTTAACTGTACGTTAACGTTACATCATTTTATCACAGTCAAACGCAATTTCTATGACTCGTTACAGACAACACGTTTGTCGTAAATCGGGAGATATGACTTTAAGACGTTCCGCGAAAGGAAGATAATTCTCTTTAAGACATATATATATATATATATCTCGATTGCGGCATCATGTTCACTGGGATGTATATACATATATTTTCTCAAAACATGGCAACATTCGCTCATTTTGGCTGCGTATATAAGCTGCCTAACGTGTGACAACATGCGCGAGAGAATTGACGACAATGACGAATATGTATCATATATATATAGGACTTTCAGCATGGCAGTGTACACTGTATGGTGTGTCAGATTGATACATTTGGTTCTCGGGAAAAGACTTATAGTCAAGGACTTTTATGTATCTCTGTCCCTGAGAAAAATTTGATTCACGCGATAGAATGGCCAAGTTAACATCGGGCTAAGTTAACATTCGAAACTTTTTTTCTTTTCATTCGCGCTTGTCTCGTTATCGCAGCACGATACATTCAAGTCATATTACGAACAAGGGCGTATTATACAATAAGTAACGTACGTGAATTTTATCATAAATTAGAGAAAGTATATGCGTATACACGCTATTCGTACGATATGTTAATAAAAATTTATCAAGACTCGCGCTCAACATAGACAAACCGATCGTACAACATTCAACATGCGACAAATTGATAAATTCGTTATTTAACAATAAATCTGTGAATCTACAAAATAAAATAGATTACAAATCATGAGTCTCGATCGTTTATCATCCTGTGAACCTACAATATCGATCTTTTTAGTATTTTCTGAAAAGAAAGCGTTAATACACACAATGAAAGTTACAGCACGTATAATATATACGCCCTTAATTCATCCTTAATTACGTTCATATAACTTCTTACCGATAATAGACTTGTGTTTAGCTATCAATTCTTTCCGGATATATTCCTTAAAACGTAGAACCATTTGACCGATCATTCAAATTACGACGTCATCTATGCTTGATCTCAGGAGTAAATTCGGTAAGATCGTAACCAAGTTTTCAAACGCCTTCTCTCTGTCAAATAAAACAAGTATAAAAAACGTCATATGCTCTACGGAAACTAAATTATCTACTATTATTCTATTTAAAACGATTACCTGTGTAACTCATTTAAATTGCTTTCCAACATAACGTCACCGATAATCAGATACAAGTGTGATTGCAATTCTTTCTTCGGTAAACGAGTAGATGCTTCGATAATCAATCGTAAAGTATGACTTAAACTAATACAGTTGGTATACCAAACTGGACCAGCTTGCAAAAATAAAGTTCTTAAAAGTTTAATCAGTTGCGGCAACGACGCGGAAGAGTCGCACCAATTTTCAATAGCACCTGTAAAAGAGAAAGGTCATTGTGTTTTGTGAAAAAAGGCACGATGCATGACAATATTAATTTACCATTTAAATATTTCGCCACGGATACGCAATAGGTCTTGGTAGACTTGGGAAATTGTTCGTTGCTAAACAGAGATGTAAACCATACGTGAATTTGACAAAGTCCCAAGTTTTGTTCCAAACATCCATCCATACAATCCGTTTGAGAGAAATCCTCTCGATGTTTTCTGGATTCATTAATAAATGGCTTTACTTTACCATATGGAAATCTCGACAGAAAATTCTTCATATATGCATCGTGAAATGTATCTAAACCAATGCCTCATACGACTGACGTCATAATCGTTGCGATCAAACATATCAATGTATTCCACAATTGATCGTACAGTTACGACGATACTTTTCAATAATGCAGCTGCCTCACTCGAAATCGTAATTTCCGTGTAACTCTCCACATTTTCATCCGGGCATACTTCAAGCCAAATATCAGACATCAGTGGCATCAATAAATCTACATATTTCATGAATTCTTCTATAGGTAGAGTTTCGTTCACGCTACTACCTATCGAGCTCACATCTTTGTCAAGATTAATTTCACAAACTCGAGTCACGCTATCGCTATAAACGGGAATATATCTGGTATATCTCGTCGCTCTCGCGATCGGAAGCACGTTCGACCGCGCATTTATACAAAGCTTTATTCTATAGTTTACTATAGAGATAAACATATTAGCTAAACGTTCCAGAACTTTAATTCTCCATTTTACATCCGTGCTCTTGGAATTTAGCGTTGTCGTTAATCGTGCCCCAGGCCTAACTTGGTTGTGTAATCTACATATCATACTCAAAAAATTGGGTAATATTTTATGGCTGTCTCTCGCCAACACACCGTCGTAATTTTTTACGAGCACATCTAAGAAAAATAGAGAATCTTCCTTTACACGTGGATCAATATGCGTCATGGCACAGCTTAAATACGATATTACAATTTCACGCAATTGTTGATTCGAAATACGGGCAAGAATAAAATCGAGGGCATGAAACGAACTTGTTCGTACATTTCTCTCTTTATCAAGAAATAAAGCCGCAATACCACGTAACAAAGAATTCAATTGCGAATGTAGAGTTTTTGGAGGATTTTGCAACAAGATGTCTTTTAATTGTCTCAACGCATCTTCTCTCACAGTCGAATTGTGATGCCGAAAACGCGTTAATAAATCCTGAAAAAAAAAGTATATACATATATCGACTGGATTACCATTCGCAAGTTACAATTAAAGCTCATTAACTAATTTTAGGTTTATACAATACGCTTTATCATTCAATTAACTAGTAGAAATTAAATGTAAATTGATTTACGTACATCGATATTCAATTTGCGAGAACTGAGAACTTCCGTTTCACTCCGTTGCTTCAATTGTTCACGTATCAGTATCTTCTTTACTTTAACGACGTATCCGTAATATTCAAGCTTTTCGGTAACGAATTGACGGATCTCTTAGTTTTAAATTTTATTTTCGACTTTTCTGGGTAAATATGCAGAATTGTGGTTTCATCACCGATTTCGTTAAACTTAGGCTTAATCGACGCGTTTTTGCGTGAAACGAAAGAATCTGGCAGAAAAAAGTGTCGCTCTGCCCCGCGAAGCGAGATATTAACAGTTAAAGTTGACGACTATCAGGTTATGAGACCTGTCATACCGACGAGATGTAGCGACTACGAACATGCCCTGTGGCCATATGCGCATGCTCAGTGGCCGCACGCGCATGCAAGAGGTCACGTGACAACTGTTTGGTCGGTAAGTCAGAAGTGTAATATAATTCGAAATGATATTCTTTCGGCGTATAGATTATAATAGTGACCCGCTTTAAAAGTATTTAAGTGTTTAAAGCGCGTCAACTAACCTATGTAGGTTAGTGACGCGATTTAAAAGTATTTAAGTGTTTAAAGCGCGTCAACTAACCTATGTAGGTTAGTGACGCGATTTAAAAGTATTTAAGTGTTTAAAGCACGTCACTAAAACCTAAGCAGGGCGCACATGTGTGTGCCTTGCTTTAACGAAAATCACAACTTCTATAAAGCAGGGCATACATACACACGTGTGTGTGCCCTGCTTTAATGAAAATCACAACTTCTATAAAGCAGGGCATACACACGTGTGTGTGTGCCCTGCTTTAACGAAAATCACAACTTCTATAAAGCAGGGCATACATACACACGTGTGTGTGCCCTGCTTTAATGAAAATCACAACTTCTATAAAGCAGGGCATACACACGTGTGTGTGTGTGTGCCCTGCTTTAACGAAAATCACAACTTCTATAAAGCAGGGTATACACACACGTGTGTGTGTGTGTGTGTGTGTGTGTGTGTGTGTGTGTGTGTGTGTGTGTGACGTGCTTTAACGAAAATCACAACTTCTATAAAGCAGGGCATACACACGTGTGTGTGTGCCCTGCTTTAACGAAAATCACAACTTCTATAAAGCAGGAAATACACACCTGTGTGTGTGCCCTGCTTTAACGAAAATCATTAAACAGTTAAATACTTTTAAAGCGTGTCACTAATCTACATAGGTTAGTTGACGCGCTTTAAACACTTAAATACTTTTAAAGCGCGTCACTAATCTATACGCCGAAAGAATATCATTTCCGGCCGGGAACGCCGTGATAGGGTGATAGGTGATAGGGTGATAGGTGATAGGGTGATAGGTGATAGGGTGATAGGGTGATAGGTGATAGGGTGATAGGTAATAGGGTGATAAATGATAAGGTGATAGGTGATAGGTGATAGGGTGATAGGGTGATAGGTGATAGGGTGATAGGTGATAAGGTGATAGGTAATAGGGTGATAGGTGATAAAGTGATAGGTGATAGAGTGATAGGTGATAGAGTGATAGGTGATAGGTTGATAGGTGATAGGGTGATAGGTGATAGGTGATAGGGTGATAGGTGATAGGGTGATAGGTGATAGGGTGATAGGTGATAGGGTGATAGGTGATAGGGTGATAGGGTGATAGGTGATAGGGTGATAGGTGATAGGGTGATAGGTGATAGGGTGATAGGTGATAGGGTGATAGGTTGATAGGTGATAGGGTGATAGGTGATAGGGTGATAGGTGATAGGGTGATAGGTGATAAGGTGATAGGTGATAGGGTGATAGGTGATAGGATGATAGGTGATAGGGTGATAGGTGATAGGGTGAAAGGGTGATAGGTGATAGGGTGATAGGTGATAGGTGATAGGGTGATAGGGTGATAGGTGATAGGGTGATAGGTGATAGGGTGATAGGTGATAGGGTGATAGGTGATAGGGCGATAGGTGATAGAGGTGATAGGCGATAGGCGATAGGCGATAGGGCGATAGGTGATAGAGGTGATAGGCAATAGGCGATAGGCGATAGGCGATAGGGCGATAGAGGTGATAGGCGATAGGCGATAGAGCGATAGGTGATAGGGTGATAGGTGATAGTGATAGGTGATAGGGTGATAGGTGATAGGGTGATAGGTGATAGGGTGATAAATGATAAGGTGATAGGTGATAGGTGATAGGGTGATAGGGTGATAGGTGATAGGGTGATAGGTGATAGGGTGATAGGTAATAGGGTGATAGGTGATAAAGTGATAGGTGATAGAGTGATAGGTGATAGAGTGATAGGTGATAGGTTGATAGGTGATAGGGTGATAGGTGATAGGGTGATAAATAATAAGGTGATAGGTGATAGGTGATAGGGTGATAGGGTGATAGGTGATAGGGTGATAGGTGATAGGGTGATAGGTAATAGGGTGATAGGTGATAAAGTGATAGGTGATAGAGTGATAGGTGATAGAGTGATAGGTGATAGGTTGATAGGTGATATGGTGATAGGTGATAGGTGATAGGGTGATAGGTGATAGGGTGATAGGTGATAGGGTGATAGGTGATAGGGTGATAGGTGATAGGGTGATAGGTGATAGGGTGATAGGGTGATAGGTGATAGGGTGATAGGTGATAGGGTGATAGGTGATAGGGTGATAGGTGATAGGGTGATAGGTTGATAGGTGATAGGGTGATAGGTAATAGGGTGATAGGTGATAGGGTGATAGGTGATAAGGTGATAGGTGATAGGGTGATAGGTGATAGGGTGATAGGTGATAGGGTGATAGGTGATAGGGTGAAAGGGTGATAGGTGATAGGGTGATAGGTGATAGGTGATAGGGTGATAGGGTGATAGGTGATAGGGTGATAGGTGATAGGGTGATAGGTGATAGGGTGATAGGTGATAGGGCGATAGGTGATAGAGGTGATAGGCGATAGGCGATAGGCGATAGGGTAAAAGGGTGATAGGTGATAGGGTGATAGGTGATAGGTGATAAGGTGATAGGGTGATAGGTGATAGGGTGATAGGTGATAGGGTGATAGGTGATAGGGTGATAGATGATAGGGTGATAGATGATAGGGTGATAGGTGATAAGGTGATAGGTGATAGGGTGATAGGTGATAGGGTGATAGGTGATAGGGTAAAAGGGTGATAGGTGATAGGGTGATAGGTGATAGGTGATAAGGTGATAGGGTGATAGGTGATAGGGTGATAGGTGATAGGGTGATAGGTGATAGGGTGATAGGTGATAGGGTGATAGGTGATAGGGCGATAGGTGATAGAGGTGATAGGCGATAGGCGATAGGCGATAGGGCGATAGGCGATAGGGCGATAGGTGATAGAGGTGATAGGCAATAGGCGATAGGCGATAGGCGATAGGGCGATAGGGCGATAGAGGTGATAGGAGATAGGCGATAGAGCGATAGGTGATAGGGTGATAGGTGATAGTGATAGGTGATAGGGTGATAGGTGATAGGGTGATAGGTGATAGGGTGATAGGTGATAGGGTGATAGGGTGATAGGTGATAGGGTGATAGGTGATAGGGTGATAGGGTGATAGGTGATAGGGTGATAGGTGATAGGGTGATAGGTGATAGGGTGATAGGTGATAGGGTGATAGGTGATAGGGTGATAGGTGATAGGGTGATAGGTGATAGGGTGATAGGTGATAGGGTGATAGGTGATAAGGTGATAGGTGATAGGGTGATAGGTGATAGGGTGATAGGTGATAGAGTGATAGGTGATAGGGTGATAGGTGATAGGGTGATAGGTGATAGGGTGATAGGTGATAGGGTGATAGGTGATAAGGTGATAGGTGATAGGGTGATAGGTGATAGGGTGATAGGTGATAGGGTGATAGGTGATAGGGTGATAGGTGATAGGGTGATAGGTTGATAGGTGATAGGGTGATAGGTGATAGGGTGATAGGTGATAGGGTGATAGGTGATAAGGTGATAGGTGATAGGGTGATAGGTGATAGGGTTATAGGTGATAGGGTGATAGGTGATAGGGTGATAGGGTGATAGGTGATAGGGTGATAGGTGATAGGGTGATAGGTGATAGGGTTATAGGTGATAGGGTGATAGGTGATAGGGTGATAGGGTGATAGGTGATAAGGTGATAGGTAATAGGGTGATAGGTGATAAAGTGATAGGTGATAGAGTGATAGGTGATAGAGTGATAGGTGATAGGTTGATAGGTGATAGGGTGATAGGTGATAGGTGATAGGGTGATAGGTGATAGGGTGATAGGTGATAGGGTGATAGGTGATAGGGTGATAGGTGATAGGGTGATAGGGTGATAGGTGATAGGGTGATAGGTGATAGGGTGATAGGTGATAGGGTGATAGGTGATAGGGTGATAGGTTGATAGGTGATAGGGTGATAGGTGATAGGGTGATAGGTGATAGGGTGATAGGTGATAAGGTGATAGGTGATAGGGTGATAGGTGATAGGATGATAGGTGATAGGGTGATAGGTGATAGGGTGAAAGGGTGATAGGTGATAGGGTGATAGGTGATAGGTGATAGGGTGATAGGGTGATAGGTGATAGGGTGATAGGTGATAGGGTGATAGGTGATAGGGTGATAGGTGATAGGGCGATAGGTGATAGAGGTGATAGGCGATAGGCGATAGGCGATAGGGCGATAGGTGATAGAGGTGATAGGCAATAGGCGATAGGCGATAGGCGATAGGGCGATAGAGGTGATAGGCGATAGGCGATAGAGCGATAGGTGATAGGGTGATAGGTGATAGTGATAGGTGATAGGGTGATAGGTGATAGGGTGATAGGTGATAGGGTGATAAATGATAAGGTGATAGGTGATAGGTGATAGGGTGATAGGGTGATAGGTGATAGGGTGATAGGTGATAGGGTGATAGGTAATAGGGTGATAGGTGATAAAGTGATAGGTGATAGAGTGATAGGTGATAGAGTGATAGGTGATAGGTTGATAGGTGATAGGGTGATAGGTGATAGGGTGATAAATAATAAGGTGATAGGTGATAGGTGATAGGGTGATAGGGTGATAGGTGATAGGGTGATAGGTGATAGGGTGATAGGTATAGGGTGATAGGTGATAAAGTGATAGGTGATAGAGTGATAGGTGATAGAGTGATAGGTGATAGGTTGATAGGTGATATGGTGATAGGTGATAGGTGATAGGGTGATAGGTGATAGGGTGATAGGTGATAGGGTGATAGGTGATAGGGTGATAGGTGATAGGGTGATAGGTGATAGGGTGATAGGGTGATAGGTGATAGGGTGATAGGTGATAGGGTGATAGGTGATAGGGTGATAGGTGATAGGGTGATAGGTTGATAGGTGATAGGGTGATAGGTAATAGGGTGATAGGTGATAGGGTGATAGGTGATAAGGTGATAGGTGATAGGGTGATAGGTGATAGGGTGATAGGTGATAGGGTGATAGGTGATAGGGTGAAAGGGTGATAGGTGATAGGGTGATAGGTGATAGGTGATAGGGTGATAGGGTGATAGGTGATAGGGTGATAGGTGATAGGGTGATAGGTGATAGGGTGATAGGTGATAGGGCGATAGGTGATAGAGGTGATAGGCGATAGGCGATAGGCGATAGGGTAAAAGGGTGATAGGTGATAGGGTGATAGGTGATAGGTGATAAGGTGATAGGGTGATAGGTGATAGGGTGATAGGTGATAGGGTGATAGGTGATAGGGTGATAGATGATAGGGTGATAGATGATAGGGTGATAGGTGATAAGGTGATAGGTGATAGGGTGATAGGTGATAGGGTGATAGGTGATAGGGTGATAGGGTGATAGGTGATAGGGTGATAGGTGATAGGGTGATAGGTGATAGGGTGATAGGTGATAGGGTGATAGGTGATAGGGTGATAGGTGATAGGGTGATAGGTGATAGGGTGATAGGTGATAGGGCGATAGGTGATAGAGGTGATAGGCGATAGGCGATAGGCGATAGGGCGATAGGCGATAGGGCGATAGGTGATAGAGGTGATAGGCAATAGGCGATAGGCGATAGGCGATAGGGCGATAGGGCGATAGAGGTGATAGGAGATAGGCGATAGAGCGATAGGTGATAGGGTGATAGGTGATAGTGATAGGTGATAGGGTGATAGGTGATAGGGTGATAGGTGATAGGGTGATAGGTGATAGGGTGATAGGGTGATAGGTGATAGGGTGATAGGTGATAGGGTGATAGGTGATAGGGTGATAGGTGATAGGGTGATAGGTGATAGGGTGATAGGTGATAGGGTGATAGGTGATAGGGTGATAGGTGATAAGGTGATAGGTGATAGGGTGATAGGTGATAGGGTGATAGGTGATAGAGTGATAGGTGATAGGGTGATAGGTGATAGGGTGATAGGTGATAGGGTGATAGGTGATAGGGTGATAGGTGATAAGGTGATAGGTGATAGGGTGATAGGTGATAGGGTGATAGGTGATAGGGTGATAGGTGATAGGGTGATAGGTGATAGGGTGATAGGTTGATAGGTGATAGGGTGATAGGTGATAGGGTGATAGGTGATAGGGTGATAGGTGATAAGGTGATAGGTGATAGGGTGATAGGTGATAGGGTTATAGGTGATAGGGTGATAGGTGATAGGGTGATAGGGTGATAGGTGATAGGGTGATAGGGTGATAGGTGATAGGGTGATAGATGATAGGGTAATAGGTGATAGGTGATAGGGTAATAGGTGATAGGTGATAGGGTGATAGGTGATAAGGTGATAGGTGATAGGGTGATAGGTGATAGGGTGATAGGTGATAGGGTGATAGGTGATAGGGTGATAGGGTGATAGGTGATAGGGTGATAGGTGATAGGGTTATAGGTGATAGGGTGATAGGTGATAGGGTGATAGGGTGATAGGTGATAGGGTGATAGATGATAGGGTGATAAATGATAGGGTGATAGGTGATAGGGTGATAGGTGATAGGTGATAGGGTGATAGGGTGATAGGTGATAGGGTGATAGGGTGATAGGTGATAGGGTGATAGGTGATAGGGTGATAGGTGATAGGGTGATAGGTGATAGGGTGATAGGTGATAGAGTGATAGGTGATAGGGTGATAGGTGATAGAGTGATAGGTGATAGGGTGATAGGTGATAGGGTGATAGGTGATAAGGTGATAGGTGATAGGGTGATAGGTGATAGGGTTATAGGTGATAGGGTGATAGGTGATAGGGTGATAGGGTGATAGGTGATAGGGTGATAGGGTGATAGGGTGATAGGTGATAGGGTGATAGATGATAGGGTGATAGGTGATAGGTGATAGGTGATAGGGTGATAGGTGATAGGGTGATAGGTGATAGGGTGATAGGTGATAGGGTGATAGGTGATAGGGTGATAGGTGATAGGTGATAGGTGATAGGGTGATAGGGTGATAGGTGATAGGGTGATAGGTGATAGGGTGATAGGGTGATAGGTGATAGGGTGATAGGTGATAGGGTGATAGGTGATAGGGTATAGGTGATAGGGTGATAGGTGATAGGGTGATAGGTGATAGGGTGATAGGTGATAGGGTGATAGGTGATAGGGTGATAGGTGATAGGGTGATAGGTGATAGGGTGATAGGTGATAGGGTGATAGGTGATAGGGTGATAGGTGATAGGGTGATAGGGGATAGGTGATAGGGTGATAGGTGATAGGGTGATAGGTGATAGAGTGATAGGTGATAGGTGATAGGTGATAGGGTGATAGGTGATAGGGTGATAGGTGATAGGGTGATAGGTGATAGGGTGATAGGTGATAGGGTGATAGGTGATAGGGTGATAGGTGATAGGGTGATAGGTGATAGGGTGATAGGTGATAGGTGATAGGGTGATAGGTGATAGGGTGATAGGTGATAGGGTGATAGGTGATAGGGTGATAGGTGATAGGGTGATAGGGTGATAGGGTGATAGGTGATAGGGTGATAGGGTGATAGGTGATAGGGTGATAGGTGATAGGGTGATAGGTGATAGGGTGATAGGTGATAGGGTGATAGGTGATAGGGTGATAGGTGATAGGGTGATAGGTGATAGGTGATAGGTGATAGGGTGATAGGTGATAGGGTGATAGGTGATAGGGTGATAGGTGATAGGGTGATAGGTGATAGGGTGATAGGTGATAGGTGATAGGGTGATAGGTGATAGGGTGATAGGTGATAGGGTGATAGGTGATAAGGTGATAGGTGATAGGTGATAGGGTGATAGGTGATAGGGTGATAGGTGATAGGGTGATAGGTGATAGGGTGATAGGTGATAGGGTGATAGGTGATAGGGTGATAGGTGATAGGGTGATAGGGTGATAGGTGATAGGGTGATAGGTGATAGGGTGATAGGTGATAGGGTGATAGGTGATAGGGTGATAGGTGATAGGGTGATAGGGTGATAGGTGATAGGGTGATAGGTGATAGGGTGATAGGGTGATAGGTGATAGGGTGATAGGTGATAGGGTGATAGGGTCATAGGTGATAGGGTGATAGATGATAGGGTGATAGATGATAGGGTGATAGGTGATAAGGTGATAGGTGATAGGGTGATAGGTGATAGGGTGATAGGTGATAGGGTAAAAGGGTGATAGGTGATAGGGTGATAGGTGATAGGTGATAGGGTGATAGGGTGATAGGTGATAGGGTGATAGGTGATAGGGTGATAGGTGATAGGTGATAGGTGATAGGTGATAGGTTAGGTGATAGGGGGATAGGTGATAGGGTGATAGCGATAGGCGATAGGCGATAGGCGATAAGGCGATAGGGCGATAGAGGTGATAGTGATAGGCGATATAGGTGATAGGGATAGGTGATAGGGTGATAGGTGATAGGGTGATAGTGATAGGGTGATAGGTGATAGGGTGATAGGTGATAGGGTGATAGGGTGATAGGTGATAGGGTGATAGGTGATAGGGTGATAGGTGATAGGGTGATAGGTGATAGGGTGATAGGTGATAGGTGATAGGGTGATAGGTGATAGGGTGATAGGTGATAGGGTGATAGGTGATAGGTGATAGGTGATAGGGTGATAGGTGATAGGGTGATAGTGATAGGTGATAGGTAATAGGTGATAGGTGATAGGTGATAGGGTGATAGGGTGATAGGGTGATAGGGTGATAGGTGATAGGGTGATAGGGATAGGGTGATAGGTGATAGGGTGATAGGTGATAGGTGATAGGGTGATAGGTGATAGGGTGATAGGTGATAGGGTGATAGGTGATAGGGTGATAGGTGATAGGGTGATAGGGTGATAGGTGATAGGGTAGGTGATAGGGTGATAGGTGATAGGGTGATAGGTGATAGGGTGATAGGTGATAGGGTGATAGGTGATAGGTGATAGGTGATAGGTGATAGGTGATAGGGTGATAGGTGATAGGGTGATAGGTGATAGGGTGATAGGTGATAGGTGATAGGTGATAGGGTGATAGGTGATAAGGTGATAGGTGATAGGGTGATAGGTGATAGGGTGATAGGTGATAGGTGATAGGGTGATAGGGTGATAGGGTGATAGGTGATAGGGTGATAGGTGATAGGGTGATAGGTGATAGGGTGATAGGTGATAGGTGATAGGGTGATAGGTGATAGGGTGATAGGTGATAGGGTGATAGGTGATAGGGTGATAGGTGATAGGGTGATAGGTGATAGGGTGATAGGTGATAGGGTGATAGGTGATAGGTGATAGGGTGATAGGTGATAGGGTGATAGGTGATAGGGTGATAGGTGATAGGTGATAGGTGATAGGTGATAGGTGATAGGGTGATAGGTGATAAGGGTGATAGGTGATAGGTGATAGGTGATAGGGTGATAGGTGATAGGGTGATAGGTGATAGGTGATAGGTGATAGGTGATAGGGTGATAGGGTGATAGGTGATAGGTGATAGGTGATAGGTGATAGGGTGATAGGGTGATAGGTGATAGGGTGATAGGTGATAGGGTGATAGGTGATAGGGTGATAGGTGATAGGGTGATAGGTGATAGGTGATAGGGTGATAGGGTGATAGGTGATAGGGTGATAGGTGATAGGGTGATAGGTGATAGGGTGATAGGTGATAGGGTGATAGGGTGATAGGGTGATAGGTGATAGGGTGATAGGTGATGGGTGATAGGTGATAGGGTGATAGGTGATAGGGTGATAGGTGATAGGTGATAGGTGATAGGTGATAGTGATAGGGTGATAGGTGATAGGGTGATAGGTGATAGGGTGATAGGTGATAGGGTGATAGGTGATAGGGTGATAGGTGATAGGGTGATAGGTGATAGGTGATAGGTGATAGGGTGATAGGTGATAGGGTGATAGGTGATAGGGTGATAGGTGATAGGTGATAGGTGATAGGTGATAGGTGATAGGGTGATAGGTGATAGGTGATAGGTGATAGGGTGATAGGTGATAGGGTGATAGGTGATAGGGTGATAGGGTGATAGGTGATAGGTGATAGGTGATAGGGTGATAGGTGATAGGGTGATAGGTGATAGGGTGATAGGTGATAGGGTGATAGGGTGATAGGTGATAGGGTGATAGGTGATAGGGTGATAGGGTGATAGGGTGATAGGGTGATAGGTGATAGGGTGATAGGTGATAGGGTGATAGGTGATAGGGTGATAGGGTGATAGGTGATAGGTGATAGGGTGATAGGTGATAGGGTGATAGGTGATAGGTGATAGGGTGATAGGTGATAGGGTGATAGGTGATAGGGTGATAGGTGATAGGGTGATAGGTGATAGGGTGATAGGTGATAGGTGATAGGTGATAGGGTGATAGGTGATAGGGTGATAGGTGATAGGGTGATAGGTGATAGGGTGATAGGTGATAGGGTGATAGGTGATAGGGTGATAGGTGATAGGGTGATAGGTGATAGGGTGATAGGTGATAGGGTGATAGGTGATAGGGTGATAGGTGATAGGGTGATAGGTGATAGGGTGATAGGTGATAGGGTGATAGGTGATAGGGTGATAGGTGATAGGGTGATAGGTGATAGGGTGATAGGTGATAGGGTGATAGGTGATAGGTGATAGGGTGATAGGTGATAGGTGATAGGTGATAGGTGATAGGTGATAGGTGATAGGTGATAGGGTGATAGGTGATAGGTGATAGGTGATAAGGTGATAGGTGATAGGGTGATAGGTGATAGGGTGATAGGTGATAGGGTGATAGGTGATAGGGTGATAGGGTGATAGGGTGATAGGTGATAGGGTGATAGGGTGATAGGGTGATAGGAGTGATAGGGTGATAGGTGATAGGGTGATAGGTGATAGGGTGATAGGTGATAGGGTGATAGGTGATAGGGTGATAGGTGATAGGTGATAGGTGATAGGGTGATAGGTGATAGGTGATAGGTGATAGGTGATAGGTGATAGGTGATAGGTAGTGATAGGGTGATAGGTGATAGGTGATAGGGTGATAGGTGATAGGGTGATAGGTGATAGGGTGATAGTGATAGGTGATAGGTGATAGGGTGATAGGTGATAGGGTGATAGGTGATAGGGTGATAGGTATAGGTGATAGGTGATAGGGTGATAGGTGATAGGGTGATAGGTGATAGGGTGATAGGTGATAGGGTGATAGGTGATAGGTGATAGGAGGTGATAGGTGATAGGTGATAGGTGATAGGTGATAGGTGATAGGGTGATAGGTGATAGGGTGATAGGGTTGATAGGGTGATAGGGTGATAGGGTGATAGGTGATAGGTGATAGGGTGATAGGGTGATAGGTGATAGGGTGATAGGTGATAGGGTGATAGGTGATAGGGTGATAGGTGATAGGGTGATAGGGATAGGGTGATAGGTGATAGGGTGATAGGTGATAGGGTGATAGGGTGATAGGGTGATAGGTTGAATAGTGATCGGGTGATAGGTGATAGGTGTATAGGTGATAGGGTGTAGGTGAATAGGGTGATAGGTGATAGGGTGATAGGGATAGGGTGATAGGTGATAGGGATAGTGATAGGGTGATAGGGTGATAGGGGGATAGGGTGATAGGTGATAGGTGATAGGGTGATGGTGATAGGGTATAGTGATAGGGTGCAATAGGTGAGATAGGTGATAGGTGATAGGGTGATAGGTGATAGGGTGATAGGTGATAGGGTGATAGTAGTGATAGGGATAGGGTGATAGGGTGATAGGTGATAGGTTGATAGGGTGATAGGTGATAGGGTGATAGGTGATAGGGTGATAGATGATAGGGTGATAGTGATAGGGTGATAGGGTGATAGGTGATAGGGTGATAGGGATAGGGTTGAAGCTGAGGGTGCTAGGTGATAGGGT